>NC_056728.1:1169806621-1169846621 GCF_019279795.1 Protopterus annectens | reverse complement strand
TCCATGGGGCATGAGAACATCACAGTTTGCCTCCTACATTAACACAGGCATGTGCTCATAGTCCCATCACACACTACAGTCAAACACACTCATGCCACCATCCGCTCACCATCCATATGGAAGTTGGCCACTGTCATCCCTCTACACAGAAAGGAATGGTGTGTAGGGGATTATGACATTAAGTGTCCAACATTGGGAGAACTGGACTGGTCAGGGCCAGAAGTGTAATGCAAGATGTACAAGCCATGATAGCTTACAGTGTTATGGTATAGTCTGGATTA
Source organism: Protopterus annectens (assembly GCF_019279795.1). NCBI lineage: Eukaryota > Metazoa > Chordata > Ceratodontiformes > Protopteridae > Protopterus > Protopterus annectens. Next base: position 1,169,846,340 of record NC_056728.1, on the reverse strand, counting down.
TTTGCAAGTATTACCCACTGTTGATGTGCACATGGACAACTGTATGAGGTCCCCTGATCTTGTTTCCTGTTTATGTTTTCCAGGTACAATGTGCTGGGAATGCCTGCCAACATAGACACCCCTGGAAAATCCCCTATAATCCAGTTCCTCATAATCCATCATGCCATCTTCTTTGACTGCAGGGCCCAGGATCTGCAGGAGAGGACTGACCTGTGGAACAAGCTCATCCACAGGATAAACGATGTTGGTGTGCACAACTGCAATTATGAGCAGGTGCAGCATCACTGAATGGATCTGATCTGCCACACGTGTCAGCATGCCACTGCAGTTAGAAGGGACCAGCATGCCACAGGTGGGGGTTATGCCATCCAGCCCACACTGACACATGCTGAGAGCTCCTCTCCAGCCTTGGGGCACCCACCCACCAGCCAAGCCAGAAAGCTGAAGACAGCATTGTGGAGGTGGGTGCCAGCCATATAATGGATGAGGAGAGTGCAGGTAAGGTCCCAGGGCACATTAGTAGACCACTGTTGCTTATCCATTTTCATCTGTAAAGTATTAACATTCATATGTCAGATAAGATAGTCTGTTGCTGCAGTGTAGTAATGAACAGACGTGCATAATCTCTAGTATTGTGGGTTTGTACTGTTGATGTGCTGAAATGCTGCTTCCACCCTGTACCAATGCCACAGGTGTGGCTACTGACATTACATCTCTCATAAAACTATTTAGGTCCCTCTGGTATACAACTGGGGCAGCAGCCTGTAGCTGGTGAGTATGGAGTTGTTTTGTTCAGGTTTGCCAATACACCATCCATGTTATAGCCATGCCATTTGTCATGCACACCTGTAACACACCTACCCATAATGCACCCTGTACATGTTCACTTATTGTTGCTGTTAACTGCACTGCCTCACAGTGGTCACCATGGTGGCATATCTGAAGGGTATGTAAGAGTTCTGCAGTATACCTAACAATCTGTCAGTGCAAGATGTATGGACAGAGATGAACATAATGGCGGGACAAATGGCCTACAGCAGGGAAATGTCTGAAACATTACCCTTATACAGTGAATACAACAGTGTATACACTATTACAATGGCAAATGTTAGATTCATCACCCAAAGACTCCCTATGCTGTGGAATAAAATCCCGGTATATGTGAGGCAGAGCACCTCGCTGGCCTTGTTCAAGAGAAATCTTGACCAATGGATGGGAGATCGCAGATATACCCCAGGGAATACCTCAGTGTCACTGCTCAACAGAGGCACAGCAAAATAATGGGTATAGTTCCCCATACTAAAGGGGTGGCGTAAGCCACAAAACTATGGGCTAGGCTTGTAAATACCCTCGGGCAGATAGCCTAGTATGAACCTATGAACCTATGTTTGTGATCTAAACAATGGCAAATCGCAATACCACATTCCACACCTTTTACAACCTGTAATGTGATCCTAACATGAGCAATGAATGTGTAATATGGAAATCTATAATAGGACAAAAAATATGGGGAATACATATCTTAACATACACTGGAAGCATATGTGTTCACACACTCCAAATAACATATTGTGGAAGCAGCTTGTGAGGTACTAACAGCATTCACTCTTCTTGAGTACAGACCTTCCATCAAGTATAGGGCTTCCATGTCACACCAAGTCATGGTCTGCTGTCCAAGAACTATATCCATGACATTTGCCCACTCACCTGCAACAGAGGCAGACGTGGCTTGCACACATCTTACAAACCATGAAATGGATCTCATATCCAAAAGGTAGCACTCAGGAGTGGGAAAAGTAGCCTTACCTCACCATTGCATATACCATGACAAACAGTGCAGTCATGTATGTGTGTATGAAGTATGGGACAACAGTAATGTAGAAAATAAACAGATGCCCATCCAAAACAGATGACAACACATGTTGCAAACTGGTCACAGAGGCTTCCCAGAAACATGCAGCAACACTGAAGGATTTGCAGGAATGTCTAGTAAGTACTGCCTGTGCAGTGCATGTGTCAAACATTGCCTGGAATCTGCATAAGTGTGGCCTATGGGTTAGGGTAATCAGACAGAAGAGTTGTTCCACAGGCAACATCATCCATATATGCATAACATCAAGTCTCCCAAAGGCATGTGTTACAATGTGTAATGGTGTCATGAGACCAAGGCTAAAACTTACAGATGGTATTCATAAAGATACATGTGCTGCACAAGCAACACCTCACTCCACCTCAAGGCCACCATCCCCATTTTTACCTTGCTGGTGTCAGTGTACACCTTTAGGTTTGCTGTTCATTAGGAGGAACTAGGCTGGTAGACATGGCATTCGGAATTTGGAACACTGCAAAATAACACTCATGTGTGGCCCATAGTTGTCAAGCATCTGCAATAAGGCTGAGGATGGTAAGGGGTGTCATCCTGAAACAAAACAGTGAACTGAAGCATACATCCAAAGCTCACTAAGAATGGCTGAATCTGAACACAGTAATGGTCATGAATTGTCAGACATGACCCTGACTCTATAGCAATAGTGAAGCCACTGTGTGACCTCCAAGGGCTGTGCACATGAGCTGACCTTGCAATCCGGCAGAGTTGGGGAATATTTGTAGGGTGGAGTGACCAAATAATGGCAAGTGAAGATGGGACATGCTAGTATACTCCTTCCAGGACTAGTGACTGCTGTAGTTTACTTAACAGGTGCTGCAACAAAACATTGTGTTAAGGGTGTGCTAACCTATGCAACCCACATATTGTATGCATCTCATTCAGCATCTGCATGACTAACACATTTGTTTGATACTGCATTGGATTGCACAGGTCATTTGTCACATATCAGGTGTGTGCAATGTTAACATATGCAGTCTTTTGGCCCCATTGCATACTACGGAAGAGGCTGGCATGTCAACACGGGTGTGTACACTCCTCATATCTGCATTAAGCTTTGAAGGTTGTCAGTGTAATCAGATTTTATTCCTCATACATGCACTGCTGATGATGAGATCTGCAAATCAGAGGTCAGGCATTAACTATTGACATCAGTCCTCATATCATCCCAGGTATGTGTCAAACAAACACATAGGGTCTGTAAGCAACAGAGCAAACATAACTGCCACACATATACACATTCAGCAATGGTGTGTACACTCATGAGGTATGGTGCACAGTACATGCCAGTGTGCTGTACAGGTGCACAGCAATACTGTGTACAAGGGTGCAGTGTGTTCCAGGGGAAGGGCCATCATCTACTAACATAACTCATACATTACAGAGATGTATAATGTTGATAACAAGGATTGAGTATAGCAGCAGTGCATGCTGTTGAGTGCCATATGTCATGCATGTTGACTGTTGGGTAATGAGAGGTCTGTGTAATATCTTTGTGCCACCTCACCTGTAAGTGTGTGTGTGTGTGTGTATTGTGTGTGTGTGTGTGTGTGTGTGTGTGTGTGTGTGTGTCTGTGTGTGTGTGTGTGTGTGTGTGTGTCTGTCTGAGTGTGTGTAGAGGTAACCCATAACGTACATGTCTTAAATTACATTTTTTAATTGTCCCTTACAGGTAGCGAGGTGGGTCAGGGTCCCTCCTGCAGGCAAACTGAAGTTAGTGTCCATACAGACTCTGACAATGATGATAGGCATGGTGAGGGACAGGCAGTGCTGTCAGGGGCTGAAGCTGTACCATTGGTTGACATCCCACTTTTATCCACCAAATCGACACTCATAGTCTCAATGCTCATACATACCCCATCACCAGTGGCCATAGATGAGGGACAATATGCAACCCAAAAGGGTATAAACTTGTAAAAAACAAAAAACAAAATAAATACGGACTGCACCAAGTGCTTTTTATTACAAAGCTCACAATAATCTCCAAAATACTAAGCGCTTTCACCATGTATAAATCAATGGCTTCTTCAGAGTAAAAGGAGCATTACATCACAAACACTTATAATAATTTAACATTCAAATGTACCTATCAGAAACATTGATCAAATAAATATATTAATTAAACCACTACATTGCAAATATAAAAAATAATAAATAAAACTGATGATTAGATAAAATAAATCAATCAAATTAATTCAATTTGTGTAGTCAACCCATTACATTCGTCTTATGACAAAACAAAGTTTTTATGTAATATTAAAAATTTACTCAAATTGTCAAAATATATACAGTATCTACACATAATAAATCACTCAGTTCATATAAATATTGTTTATATGGTATCAAATTTATACAAATGTAATGAGTTGACTACACAAGGTGAATTAATTTGATTGATTTATCTAATCATCAGTTTTATTTATTATTTTTTATATTTGCAATATATTGGTTTAATTAGTATATTTAATTGATCAAGGTTTCAAATAGGTACATTTGAATGTTGAAATTATTATAAGTGTTTGTGATGTAATGCTCCTTTTACTCTGAAGAAGCCATTGATTTATACATGGTGAAAGCGCTTAGTATTTTGGAGCTTGTTGTGAGCTTTGTAATAAACAGCACTCGGTGCAGTCTGTATTTATTTTGATAGATGAGGGACAGTTGGCGGGTGGTGGCATGGGACAGGACAGTGTAGGGACGATGGCAAGTGTGTCTGTACACAGCAACCATAGCCAGGTGACTGGCGATGTACCACACAGGCAGATGTGCAGGGATGCTCATTGGAGTGCTGCTAGCCATCATGCCCCAGGCAGTAGTGCCACAGCAGGTGTCACCAGATGCATGTTGTAGGCCATCAGGGAGGCACAGGCATGTATGGAATGTTACACCAGAGTCTGGGGCTCCAGAGGGCTACTCATTCTGCTGTACTTGACAACATCTGTGATCTTGCAGGCGCCCACCATTATTTTGCAGAGATCCTGGAGAGATGGTTAGGTGAGTTGATGGGAATCCTCGACCATGTGGTGTCTGTGGTAGAGCATGTGGTGGGAGTAGGGTGGCAGCCACATGGACATAGGTCAGCAACACCAACAGGTGGAGGTCTACGTGGATGTGCAACAACTCACCGCAGCTCTTGCAATGGCAATACCAGCAATAGCACTGCAGGGGGGTGCTGCCCACACCACAACGCAGCAGGCCATGTGCACATGGTCCTGAACAGGGAAGTGGGTCGAGTGGACAATTCTCATCATCAGGGGATAGTAACATATCTGGGCTTCTGCCTGTTAGTGCCTGTGAAACCCCTGGCAGGCACAGTTCCCATGGCCAGAGACAGTCAACTGTACACCCTGCCATGTACAGTCTGCAGCTGTCCAACAAATCCCTGTATAGGGCAGCCACATGACAGACATGTGCATGCATACACACACACTTCACCAATACAGCTAGGGCACCACCATACCTATACACACCACATCTGCATAGCCCATTTAATAAAGAACCCCCTAACCCACACACATAATGTCAACCAAAAGGCTCAGCCTAGGCCTCTGGCAAATCTGCCAAAACAGCATGTGCATATGATGATATCTGTGCCACATCCCTATTATCCATACCATCGATGCAGGGACATGCTGATATGGTTCTGATGCACAGGGTGAATGGCTTAAGGTTTAGCAATTTAATGCTGTTGAATGTGTTTTCAGCTGGAATGATTAATGCTTACATATCAGGGTGTGTAGCTGTCCAGCCTTGATGCATTATACCTGTTATTAACACTGACTGATTGTGGTCTCCATAATGTATTCCGTTTGTGTTCTAGGTGTCTATGTGTCAGTAGGATGTTGGTCTGTTGTCCTTTCCTACAAGGGGTGTGGCACTGTGGTGACGCATTGACTCTGTCATATCCCGAGAACAGCTACTGCATGTGCCACATGGCTGATAAATCTGAGGGATGTATACAGGTGGCTGCATGGTGGCTGATTACAGCAGTTCTTCTGCAGTGGACAATGGTAAGTGTACTGTGTGCACACACCAAATGTCAGTGAATAATACACACACACACACACACACACACACACACACACACACACACACACACACACACACACACACACACACACACACACACACACACACACACGCTTTGGTGTTTATGCATTACACAGAGAATACTGTTCACATGGATGTACTTAATTTTGCAGTGAACTCATCTCATTTTGGGCCTATGTAATTCCACCCAAACCAAATTGCCAAAACATCACATCAGGAAATGAACAGTTTGCCAGTTTAATGTCATTGACAAAGGTACTGGCGGGGTATATGTTCTCTTCCCCAATGTAGTGCAGTCCTGGAGTTAGTAAACATAGGTGTGCTGGTGTGGGTGACACAGCCTCCCACTTCGGAGGGTATGGGTGGTACAGAACCACACATAGTGTGATTATCAACTACTTAACCTGTTAACATAAACTGTACAGTATAACAGCACACTAAGCTGGGGGATACCCACAACAATAACCACAATGTGGGTGGCTGTGGCCACAACAACACCCATGTATATATACCAACTTCTGTATCACTGTACAGCTGTATAGTGAGGAGGAGGGCATGTACACATCCACTACCGGTTTTGCTTGATTGTATTTCCACAATATGATTGCTTTGAAATGTTAGCATTAGCCAGTTAGTTCTCAGACAAATTATCTCCTGGGACATATATTTTCTGCAAACTGAAGTAGATCCCTTCGCATACACACACACTTACTTGCAAACACTGTGAGTAGAACCCCTACCTAGGTAAGTATTGATACTAATGTGTTTGTCTTTCATTGCACACACCACAGATCTTTTAGGGTGAGGTGTGTAATGAGTTTCCTGTTAAGTGAAGAACATCACCAGGCCTTGTACAGTATGGTAATGGGGGATGTACTGGGTGTTAATGAACAATACATAGTATGACATACTGTCATATACACATTGAAAAACACATACAGTCATAGACATATTTGACAGAACAGGGTTTTAACAGTGCTAACTACCGTGTCTGTGAGTCCATTCTGTTACAGAGAATTTGCACACAGCACATGCATCATTGGGCTGCATAGTGTAATCAGTTACCTGTATGGTTGATGGTGACAGTGGTCCTCATACAGTGGACCTTGCGACATGTACTGGGGGTACCATGGTGTAAAGACAGCATACCCAGCACACACACCCCACATTGGATATTGTACTCACTGAAACCCATGATAATGCTCTGACATATCCACAATCACACATTGCCCAGGACTGCAATACAATCCCTTGTCTATCTAATCAGTGCTACTACAGGGATATGCATTTACTGCACATGCCACAGGGATAGTAGGGTGAGGGTTTGTCATGGCTCTCCTAATGTCAGCAACATCACTATCCCTTATAATGTATGGCAAGGATTATTGTATTTGTAGAATGTGGCCTCAGAATGCTGTCTCCTACAAATATGCACACTCACACGCATACACACACTTGCCATGACTCAGAGTGTAACCCACGCCTATCTACCCATTTGTAGAACAGTATTGTGCTGGTACTGCAAGCTCCAGGTAGCCCATAGGGTGAAGAGTGTAACAAGGTACATTTAACATCAATTACAGCAGCAGCCGTTTCTTAATATGGCAATGGGGGGTATAGTGGGTGTGAAGGCCCTCAGGGTGTTGTCAGCTACAAGTTTACAAACACACAAACACTGTTATTCTCAGTAATCCACACTGACACATTTGTCAGTACTGGGGTCCATAGATGCAGGTGTCCCTAGATGTGTACCAGGCTAATGTCCATGGAGAGTTGAGAAGAGTAGGGCATGTGGGGTACACTGATATCATGCCACCTGACATGTTTCAGCAGGCCATCTATAAACTGATGCCACTAGAGTAATCCCCAGGGTGACAGTTAAAAGCAACATTCAATCACCTGGTATTCTCTTGCAGAGGGCCAGTGAGGTGCTGCAATTGACATGTATGCAACATATATTACATAACATGTCCAGTGTCTCAGTAAGAGACCTGTACCCAAGCATGTTCTGTTGACTGTGGTAGTCTGGTCGAGGTATCCATGGCATGTGGTTCATACAGGGTGGGGTTTCCTAGCTGTGGTAGTCTTAACACAGCTGGGCAGACAGGTCAGTGTCAGTCAGTTATAGATTGCCTGTAAGCAGCCAAGATGGATACCTAACATCTGCACATCTGTACAGAGGACACACAGAAATCAGCTAGCCAACAGGTTATGCATTAGGATGAATGTTTTGACAAACAGACGTCTGACACTGATAGGTATGCCATTACTACATGACAGCAGATCTCAATGACATGTCCTAAACACATAGTAGTCTACAGTTAATATTCATATATCAGATCAATATCCAGTAGAAGATACTTAATAACATACAGCTCACCACTAAGAACATGATAGTCAGTACTCAGAGTCCAGCTTTGCATGCAGGGGTGTATGGTTCCAGTACTACAATCTGCAATCTACTCTTACTTGGAAAAGCATTGTTAAAAGTAGTAACATAATGATACAATACATGCAAGTGTGATTGTATATAACCTGGGATACAACCCATGTATAAAGCACACACAAAGAGAAAAGATTGCTGTACAAGACATGTATACTCAGGTGTCCCATACAGTATACTCACACCCCTTGCTACTGTAATGACAGCACATGGAAACATGTTATGTACATGGGATTAAACACACTTATTAAAGATGTCATTACCCTGCTATTTTATCAGACTGGAATGTGATCACTGGTTACCAGGGCTGAGCTATGCTTAGGAGGTGTAAGCATTGCTTAATGTAAATACTAAGCAGATTTGCACACTGCTAAGTGAAGCCTACATGGTGTAAGTGCTTATTCGTTCAACTGTACATTAGCATTGCTTACCATCGCGCAAATCTGCACAAACCTGCTTAAAGCTGCTCAAAACTGTCTTAACCACTCTGTATCCAACAGTCCTTGTTCTGTCTAGCAACAAAATAAACAGTCCTTGCAGGTATTGAACCCAGGACCCTGTACACTATAGTTACAGCAGTTAACCACTAAGCCATCGAAGCTGTGAAGATGTAGGTTGTTTTTTCAAATATATCATTCAGTACATATACTGAATAGTAGTATATAACTGCTTTGACTATTACAGTTGTTTAGTACTTGTAAGTGAAAATAGTGTTGAATCAGTCATGTTTTTATATATAAATATAGACATAGATAAATATGGTGTGATACATCTGGGAAGGTATATATAACACTCATGTTTATACATAAGTATATATATATATATATATATATATATATATATATATATATATATATATATATATATATATACATACATACATACCTAGATATATGTATACATGTACATATATATATATTTATTATATATATATATATATATATATATATATATATATATATATATATATATATATATATATATATGCGTATGTATATATAACATATGCCAATAACATGTAGTGGAGGCATACCTCAGCACCATAAGCCACAACCTCATAGTGCAGGGGAATGCAATGTAAGTATTGCAGGTATATTGCAGGCATAAATGTAGAATGTTTCTACAGTAACAGGGGTTATGTCAACAGACATGTTGTGTAGGCAGTCACTTCTGATACTGACAAGAACACCATCATCTACTGAAAGACATCATAAAATCATCATAGTGAAGTAACACACAAGTCACAGTGATGATCCTGTGAAATACAGCAGAAATATGCCCAGTAAATGTGCACAGTCTAACACAATCTGGTCAGTCCAGAGGTATACACAGAACTCCTTAGTGCAAGACGTGGACCAAGCCTGACAAAGGGAACGTTTACAACCATGAAAATGGGGATATCACACAAATACTGGAATAGATAAGCTCACACAGTTGATGCATTCACACCTTCATGTCTGTCCTAACACATATTAACCAGTGGAGTAGAGGTCCCAAGCCCACATACTTCCCACTAGTTAGTGGCATACATCTTCACAGCATCCCACTGTTTTTTCAGAAATACACAACATATATGGTGACCAGGCTGCAGTACATCTGACAAATATCTGGACATATCACACTAGGTAAATACACTGAGCTGCTAGGCATGTCAAAAAGCAGTGTGTAAACTACAAGAAGACTGCCACAACACTGACCCAAGTTTCCTATGAGGGAATACACATGTACTTGCAAATATATCAGGCACTACAGACATGTAACAGCATGGAGTAACAAACACCAGTGTGAAAGTGCATACCCACAACCAATCTCAACACAGTCACAGTCACATTACAGTAAGCATAATTAATAGCACAGTATATGGACTATGTGAACAAAACCATCCTCATATTTGTCACTCACACACTACCCCTACATATACTAGCCCAATTCACAGTGTAGTCTGATGCCTGCCTTTGTGTGGTATGGGACATGTCTCAGTCTGGCCCTACAAGCATATATGCTGATAGGGTACCAGAAACTGGAGCAGCATGCAACATCAGATAGAACAGTACCAAGAACACTGACATCTACCACAGTCTGTACACAGGCCAAGTAACATATTCAGAATACACTGCTACACAATACTGACACTCTGTCAACAATCACCATAAGTACACAGACCTCACTACTGTACAGACTACAACAGAATGTCCAGGTTTTGTCCTCATAAATAAGGCTTACTATACATAACATGTCTAGCAGCCTGATATATCACTCGGTTGTTATCAGGAATGATGTCAGTAAATAATGATATACTGTACATATACACCTCTTACTGCATGGCACATGGACAAAGGGAGACAGACTTGGGGGGACAGAGGCACAAACACAGGGCCTATATTGACACATTGCTGTGATAAACTGAGAAAATTCCTGGTGTAATTGGGTTTGCCGGTGAGCACATATATTTCCTCAACACCCATGAGGCGTTGACCAGCAATATGCATCTCTTTCACCAAATAGCAGAATACCCTGAGGTAGTGGGTGCTATAGACTGCACGCACATATACATAAAAACACCACCCAGTGAGCAGAGTAGGGTCTACATAAACCGCAAGGGCTTCCCCTCCATCAACTGCCAGGTCATGTGCGATGTCCAGGGCATTATCTTGAATGCGTGTGCTGGCAGCCCTGGAAGCTATCATGACTCCCACATCTGGCATATGACATAGCTGTACCAGTCATTTGCCAGTGGGGACATCCCATATGGCCTCCTAGTGTGGGATGTTGGCTACACACTGGAGCTGTGGCTGATGACACCCATCAAAAATGCACATACACCTGAAAAAGAACTCCATAATGAGGCACATGCACAAACCAGAATCATAGTAGAGCATGTGTTTGGGATGCTTAATTCACAGTTCTGTTGCCTGGACATATCCGGTGCAGCCTTGCAGTACTCTCCAGCTACATGTACACAAATCTTCATAGTATGTGCCATGCTACACAATATGATCCTGCGGAAACAGCTGCAGCAGGAACAGCATAGGGCAAGGCCACACAGCCCACCACCATTGCCAAGGTCACCACAGGCACAGACGGACTTGGATCAGGAACAACTTGAGCCTGCCTATGTAGGCCAAAGGAGGCATGCCCAATAGTATGGCCAAGCCTTGGCAAAGAGGCAATGCATAGCACATACACTGACATGGTATGGACCCAGGGAATGACACCTGTCTCTGACTCGCACATACAGTAAAACGGATGCCAGCATGACACTACCTGTGCTTTACCATGTATAGGGAGTGAACTATGTGCATCTGACATAGTCAGCCCTACAGCGCCATCCTCAGTACTGGCACAGCCGCAAGGTAAGTCACTCTTCCTATCTATTGCTGAATGGAGTAGTAAATAAAAATGAGTGGTCAATTTGCCCAAACTCACACTGGTAAACTCAAAAGACAGGCACAGCAGATCAGCAAGAGATGTTTATTTTCACTCCATGAACAAACCTCACAGAACAGAAACAAAAACAATAATGCTGCTACAGTTCTCAGCACGTTTTCGTCGACATGCACTTCATCAGAAAAGCTAAACAGTGCTCAGTGTGCTAAATTTATAAGTCAGATGTTATTTGAATCTACCAATGGTGTCTCCTAACTAATTAAAATGTTAATACATTCAATTAACATTCTTGTTGTTGAAATTGCAGATTTTTTAACAAAATCAAAGAAAGAATATCACCATCTAGTGGTGAAACTAAAACTCTACAGGCAGGAATACATAGTAAAAATATAAATAAATATTGTATGCTCTAAAAACCATTTCAATTAATACATAAAAAATGTACCTGTGTGCAAAATGTTTGAAAAACATATAAAAATGTATGTATGAAAAATATTAAAATGTGTATAAAAATATATATAAAAAATATATATGTATGTGTGTGTGTATATATATATATATATATATATATATATATATATATATATATATATATATATATAAAGTACAACTGATATATGGGTGAGTGGTTATAACTTGGCTGATCTCAACTTTAATATAGGTTTTAGAGAGATAATTTCATTTAAACCTGAGTGACTGCTAGCCTCAAGCATTAATTGCCAAAATACTCTCTATATTCTAAAGAGGTCTCCCAAAGACCACCTCTGGGATCGGGGGGGGGGGGGGGTAATACCATTATGGCAAAGAATAGGAATTTTGCAGATTTACATGTTAAAGTATGTTTAAACAAAGCGTTTTTAGTGTTTTCCTTCCTTACGTCATATAAGTGCTCATACACCCTTTGTCTCAGCCTTCTCTCGGTTTTCCCCTATATAAAAGGAATCACATGCCTCACAGGTCACCACGTATACCAAACCACAAGTATTGCAATTTTCAAATCCTTTAGTGGTGATAATTTTGCCTCTGCTTTTCAAATATATTTTCTCACCTTCATTGATGTTGACACAATAATGACAGCTTCCACATTTATGTGTACCCAACTTGTTTGAGAGATGTGTGACCTGTTTTCCACCCTCAAGTATGTTCTTAATGTTAGATCCTTTTTTAAATACTACTTTTAAGGGTTCTTCAAAGTTCAGATTCAAATCTGAAAAACTGGCAAACCTATTTCACTCGTCATTAATAATATTTTTAACTATGTTGGTTTCGCCATTGAAAGTAATAGTCAAAGCTGAATTGTAGTGTTTTATATCTACTGGAGAATTGCTTTTAGTGTTGGTGTTGCTAAAAATTTTTGTTGAATTCCCCAGGATAGGCAACAACCTTGTGGCCCTTGCTGTTTTTACTTCTTGTATCAGTCTTTCTAACAAATCATCGGGGTAACCTCTTTTTCGAAACATACTTGCAATAAATTCACATTCTATCTGGAAATCTGTCTCATCTGAGGTCATCCTACTAGCTCTTACTAGCTGACCCTTGACAATTGCCTTCTTTTGATAAGGGGGGTGAGAACTAGAAAAATGCAAGTATGTGTTAGAAAAGGTCTCCTTTCTATAAATTTTAGATTTTAATCCCTGATTTGTTCTCTGTATGCTCACATCTAAAAAACTAAGTTGGGAACTGTCTATTTTGTAAGTAAATTTTAGAAAATCGGTGGTATGTGAGACATATTCGTAAAACTCAAGAAACTGGTCAGCAGTACCATTCCAAAAAAAGACAAATGTCGTCCAAAAAACGACCATAGCAATTCCACAAAATTTTGAAATGGGAATTGAAAACAAATTTATTTTCCCAACTGAGTAATATAATGTTGGCATATAAGGGGGCACAATGTGCACCCATGGCTACACCCTTTAATTGTCTGTAATACTCACCCTGAAAATATATAAAATTGTTTTTCAAAATTAAGTCCATAAGAATCAAACAGGTACAAAACTTGTTAAAAGAAATGGAAATTTGACTCTCCAAAAATTGCTCAAACCATAAAAGACCTGTTTCATGGGGAATACAAGTAAATAGGTCCACCACATCCAAAGAAATAAGAACTGGGGTATTTGTTTTCTGTAGGGAATCAATGTGTTTCAAAAAAATCCCACAAGTCTTTTAAAATGTTGAAATATTCCAATATAAATGGCTTCAAATGGAAGTCAATATATTTGGCTAGGGGGGCTGTCAAAGAGCCCTCTGCTGTAACAATGGGTCTAAGAGGTGGGTCCAAATGGTTCTTGTGGACCTTGGATATACCAAAAATAGAAGGAATTTTTGGTTTCTCAACATGTAGTTAGTTGTAAGTTTCTAAGTCAATAAGCCCCTCAAGAAGTAAGTCGTTAAGACATATTGAAACTTTCCTTTTCACAATGTTAAACTCATTCAAGGACACTCTTTCATATGTATTTTCATCAACATGTTTAGCATTTTGACTTCATAGTCTATTTGGTCCATCAGAATCACCCCTCCTCCTTTATCAGGCTTCATGACTCTGAGATTCTTGTCTGTTCTACAAGAATCAAGGATGATGAATTCATCCTTTGTGAGATTGGGGGGTACTTTATTAAATTTAAGCTCATCTCTAAGACGCTTCTCTAAAACATTTTCAAAATTTTTGAGCTGTGGATGTAACGGTGAGTTAAAAGTACTCTTTTTCTTTAAAATACTAGTACTCTCTCTTTTATCTAAACCATTAAAATGTATCTCAAAGTCCTTTTGTCTCACAAACATTTTAACATCCACCAATAAATCAACCATGTTGGCTTTGACCCTGGGAATGTAGGTAAAACCTTTGGAAAACAAATTGAAATGTGTTTTAGTGACAGTGAGATTAGGGTAGTTAAATATTTTAAAACCTTTATAACTGTATACACATTCATTGATAATTATGTCTTCTACCGTTTTTATTTCCACTGCCTGTTCCTTCGATTTTGGTAAAAATTCCGGTTGTTGTAGTTTATGGGTTCTTTCTTTTTCAACCTTTTGGATCTCCGAGGGGAGGGGTATTCTAAAGGGTCAGTTTCATTATGAAATGGACCTTGGTCATTGCACATGTCATGGTTGCTAAAAACCTCATTGTATGCCACAGATTTGTGATTGGAATATTTATTGTTATTACCCCCCCCCCCTGTTTTTGGTGAAGGGTAATGTGTGTTATTACCATACTCAAACATGTCTCTATCAATTTTCTTAGCTTTTCTTTCAAATACTTTCATGCATTTTAACTCAACATCCTTCAACATGTCATGATATTTGTTTTTCTCAGTTTCAATACCAAATAACAAGTCATTCACAATTTTCTGGTTAATTTTATCAATTGTAACATTTAACTTCTCCATTTCTACTTCATTGTTGACAATGATAGCTCACATAATATCTAAAACGCACCTATCAAATGCAGTAATTAAATCTTTATGAAACTGTGAGCCTTCCCTAACATTATTGGGGTATTTACACACTCAAAGCCCCTTAGGGACTATATTGGATTGAATACAATGTTTCAGATATATATTGTCCATTTCCATTGATTTATATTTAGAAAGTAAACTGTTCATTTTAGGCACCATTTCAACATAAGAATCATGTTTGTTATTTGCCTGCAGCCTAATCGGCACTTTAAAGTCAAATTTAAACTCAAGCAGGTCTTTAAATTGAATTTCAGTACCTTTGTTGGTAGCAGCTGCAGCAGCTGGTAATAAAGTAGCTGTTTGTTTAACTTGTGACCTAGCAACTCCACTGGTGGTTGCTGTTACATTTCCAGAGGAAAAAAGATTTTGGAAACCCATCCAAACTGTTCCTTAAGCCATGACTAGTCTCTTGTCTCACATTGGATCCGTTGTTTAAGCCGGTAACCGTCCCTTCCTTCGAAGCTGGACGTCCTGCTGTTTCCTGGTTGCAGGGAATAAGAGACTGTGTAGAATGTTGTATTAGTGATTGGCTGAATGGCATTAACACGCTGACCATCTCAGAGAGCTGGCCAATCAGTTTACGAAGTTCACCTACTTCATTGGACTTCCTGGAGGTATCACAGTCATTGACAATATGACTGCTGGAACTTGATGAAAGATCCATGACCACAAACAAAAAACTAGTAAATAAAAATAAGTGGTCAATGTGCCCAAACTCACACTGGTAAACTCAAAAGACAGGCAGAGCAGATCAGCAAGAGATGTTTATTTTCACTCCATGAACAAACCTCTCAGAACAGAAACAAAAACAATAACGCTGCTACAGTTCTCAGCGCGTTTTCGTTGACATGCACTTCATCAGAAAAGCTAAACAGTGCTCAGTGTGCTAAATTTATAAGTCAGATGTTATTTGAATCTACCAATGGTGTCTCCTAGCTAATTAAAATGTTAATACATTCAATTAACATCCTTGTTGTTGAAATTGCAGATTTTTTAGTTTATAGGTTCATAGGTTCATAGGTTCATACTAGGCTATCTGCCCGAGGGCATTTATAAGCCTAGCCCATAGTTTTGTGGCTTACGCCACCCCTTTAGTTTGGAGAAACTATGCCCATTATTTTGCTGTGCCTCTGTCGAGCAGTGACACTGAGGTAACCCCTGGGGTGTATCTGCGATCTCCCATCCATTGGTCAAGATTCCTCTTGAACAAGGCCAGCGAGGTGCTCTGCCTCACATAAACCAGGATTTTGTTCCACAGCATAGGGAGTCTTTGGGTGATGAATCTATCCCTCCAGCACGTCCTATTAATAACCGTGTCGAGGTTTAAGTCTCCAGCCCTTGTGGCTCTGAGGGATCTAGATTTTTTGAGATGAAGCATGTTCATCAAATCTGGGTTTGACATGGCCTTGTATGTCAGGCATAGGTCACCTCTGAGCAAGCGGTAAGCAACTGAATATAACTGGAGTTCTTTCAGTCGGGCAGCATAAGACAGATTTTTGAGACCCTTTATCCTTTTGGTGAGGAACTTTTGTGGCCTCTCCAGCTGCTGCAAGTGTCGGGTCAGATACATTTCGAATGGGGCATTGTACTTGATCATTGGTCTGATGAGTGATGAGTATAGGGAGACTATGACTTCCCTTGATCTAGATGTGAATCCCTTCATGATAAGGTGGGCAATGTAGAAGGTCTTCCTAACTACTTTAGCAATATGAGTGTCGAATGAAAGGCTACTGTCAACCTGGGTTCCCAGGTCCCTAATAACTTCTTCTGTGTTCAGGGGATTGCCACCTATATGGTAGCTAGGGGTAACCTTATTTTTCCCGAAGGGTATGACTATGCATTTCTTGGCATTTAACTTTAGGCCATGGCTCTGTCACCAGTTATCCGTTTCTGTGAGACCCTTCTGAAGGATATCTGTGTCGTATGTGTTTTCAACTACGGTGCCCAGTTTGCAGTCATCTGCAAACTTTGTCAGCCATAACCCTCCTGTGTTTGCTTGTACTTCAGAAAAGTAGATGCCAAACAAGAGTGGGCCCAGGACTGAGCCCTGTGGGACACCACTTGTGACAGGCTTTGAGTCTGACATGGCGCCAGCAACTCTGACCCTGTGGGTTCTGTCACTCAGCCAGTTTGCAACCCATCTTGTAATGTATGGGTTTACATTTAAGTTGATGAGTTTTTCAATGATACCCAAGTGAGGTATTGTATCAAAAGCCTTCGCCAGGTCTAGGTAGGCTGTATGGACTGCCTTTCCCTCGTCAATGGCCTTGATGACTGTTTTGAAAAAGTCAACCAAGTTTAAAAGGCATGATCTGCCTTTGACAAAGCCAAACTGGGTTTGATCCAAAGTCTGCAAGTTCCCTATGTCTTTATTTATGAGATCCATTATGATCCTCTCCATGGCTTTGCAGATAAGGCTTGTCAAGCTAATGGGATGGTAATTTCCAGGGTCGGTGGAGGCACCGCCTTTGTGGAGTGGGACCACAGTCGCTGTGCCACTCCTGGAGTGCGTATCCGGAGGTGAGACTAAGATTAAACAGCTGTCCTAACTATGGGTTTAATTCCTCATTGAGTTCATGGAGCACACAGCCGGGGACACCATCAGGTCCCATGGATGCTGTGTTCTTTGCCTTGGAGAGAGCAGTTCTCACCTGGGCATTAGAGATGTTTGGGGGGCTACAATCATTTGGTATAGACATCTCTCCTTTAGGGGGGGAGGGGGGGGAGAAGTTTGCACTGAACCTGTCAGCCAGTATGTTGGCAATGTCTGTAGGATCAGTAATCTTCACATCATTTTGAACTAATTCTGAGCATATCTGGGAGTTTCCTCCTAGGTTTCTGACATAGCTAAAGAATGCCTTATGGTTGTCTTTAGAGTCCTTAGCTATTTTTTTCTCAAAATTAGCTTTGGATGATTTTATGAGAGCTCTTAGCTTTTTACTTATAGTGATCAGCGGTGTCTTACCTTTTAAGGATTTTGCTCTATCATGTAGTAGCTTTCTCCTTTTGTTGTAGAGTTTGTTTATGGCTGGGGTCCACCAGACTGGACGCTTGCCTTTGGTACAAAGAGTCTTTGTTTTGCTTGGGATTGCCTGATCCATGCAGCCTGCAGGTGCTGGTAGAAGGCATTTGTAAGTGATTCAGCGGTTTGAGTAATGTTAACCGCCGGCTCAGGGGCCTTAAAGGAGACCACATTAGTCTTTAGAAGTGTGAAGTCGGCTTTCGAGAAGTTCTTTACTGTGGTCTTTTTCATTTTGGGTGGGGGCGGGATGAGGACCTCCAGCGAGATTAGTTTGTGATCAGATCTCACCAGTGAGGGGTATACTTCCGACGTTGAACATTGTGCTCCCATGTTCGTGATGATGAGATCAAGTATGTTTTCTCCTCTTGTGGGGATGGTGACTAGTTGTTCCATGGCATTTGAGTTTATGAATTCCAGGAACATTTGGGCTAGAGTGTTTGGGCTTGAGTAGTGTTCCCAGTCTATATCAGCGTAGTTGAAGTCACCTAGTATGATGGTGTTCGGAGATACATTTATCCCCTCCAGTGTTTTCAGGAAGGCCATATGAGGTTCCTGAGTTTGCAAGGGTGGCCTGTAACATGCTACAAATTGCAGAGCAGTCTTGCCTATGGTTAATTGCACCTGGATGGTTTCCGATGCATCGTGCGATGCCACTAATCTTGAGGTGTGGGTGTCCTTGATGAATATGGATACCCCTCCTCCTTTCTTGGTATTGTTCGGGTTTTGGGGCCGGAACGCATGATATGAGGTAAAACCTGATAGTGCTGGGGTGCTCTCAGGAGCCTTGAACCAGGTTTCTGTCACAGCACAGACATCGATGTTCTCCATACTGAGAAGGGCCTCGAGTGCGTGCATCTTGAGGTTGAGACTTCTGGCATTGAGCAGCATTACCCTTAGTTTTTTTTCTTTGTTTTGTTCTAGGGTGGTAGGTTTAGAATTTGAGCCTTGCCTAAAAAAGGCACTATGGGGGTGGCAAGAGCCTTTGCCAAAATCCGAATCCCAGGGTGACAGTGCAAGCCATCCCTTGAAGCAGCGTGGCTTGTCCAGCATGTCATCCCAGGCAGACAGACATTGGATCCCCTTTGAATGACACCAGAGTTTAAGCCAATTGTTAAAGCTGATCATCTTATCTCTGTATTGTGGCATCATTCTTGGTGAAGGTAGGATATTGCTCAAGGTCAGGGTCATACCTGCTTGGGCTACATAATCAGAGAGCTCCTCTATGTCTCTTTTCATGTAGTCCAAGGAGGTACATCTCAGGTCGTTAACACCAGCGTGGACAATGATTGAGTCGTACTTGTACCTGCTGTTGAGAGACCTGAGTGCATGCATTATGTGGCGGATTCTAGCACCCGACAGGCAGCTTACTGTGACCTTCTCCTTACTCAGTCTGGTGAGTGGGACGTCAGTGTGTCTGACTATGGAGTCACCAATGACTAGTGTGTCTGGCATTGTGTTTGGCCTTAAGGGCTGTGACTGCTTGACACTCTGACTGTGTGGTCTATGTGTTGCAGGTGTTGTGTTCTGAGGTGGTAGTTGTTTGGGTGTCTGCTTTGGTGGCCTCTGCT
The DNA here is from genome assembly GCF_019279795.1 of Protopterus annectens. Lineage (NCBI taxonomy): Eukaryota > Metazoa > Chordata > Ceratodontiformes > Protopteridae > Protopterus > Protopterus annectens. Next base: position 1,169,826,530 of record NC_056728.1, on the reverse strand, counting down.
GTTTTGGTAGATTTTTGATCAGAGCCTCCGAGTATGTCTTTGTGTGTTTATGTGTATGATTTGAGGTTGTGATGGTATTATGTGAGACTGGGTCTATAGTGTGTGTGGTTACCTTCTCCTCCTGTGTGGTCATGCCAGTCCTATGTTGAGAGAGCTCAGCCTCCAGTTTGGCCGTATAGTTGCATCTCTCGCATGTATTTGTGTTTTGTGGGAGGAGGAGAGGGTTGTCTGTGTACATGAGGCAATTGTAACATTGCCTCAATATTCCCAGGTTCACCAGCTGAGCAGGAGAGGACATTAGCAACTGATCCCTCGACATGCTAGAAGGAATAGACAGAAAAACTTAAGAAAAGGTTCTGGGGATGTGGGTGACTGAGAAATGGGGTTTGCTTTTTGGGGTACTTTCTATAACAAGAGTGCTGTATCGAGGTGATAAGTACTGTAGGAGCAAGTGCTTTGCTATACAGATAGAGAATAGTCTACTTGGGAGTCAAGTAGAGATAATTTACAGTTGTAGGATACACTAAATAGAACAGTAGTATACTTTGAGGAAGGTAGTTTTAAGGGAAAATTTGAAGAGTGGACTTTAGGTAGCCCTAATAGTTTAAATCTGATTAACCGGTGCTGCCCTAGTGTGCAATGGTAGCAGCTCCGTGCTAAATCGCGCTAACGCGTGCTTTATAGCAGGGGGCTGGAAAAAACAGGAAATGACCCAAAATGGCCGACGAATTACTAGTTGCTGCTTCTAACCACTCCTCTGAGGACAAACAAGCAGCTCAGTACTCCCCACTCCCACTGGTGAGTAAAGAAACTACCTCTGGCCACACAAGAAAATGGAGGAACACAGAAACCAAATACAAAGCCCAGGGATCAGCAAAATCTGATCACTGGAACAACTAGCTAGGAAAGTTTAGGAAAGGAGAAATATTTTTTTTTTTTTGTTTTTTTTGCAAACAGACAGAAAAAAATGCAGTAAATGCTTTGTTTTCGACTAAATTGCTATCAAAGGCTGGTACACTTGAGTGTATTAGCCTGTTTGTTTCACCACTAGATGGTGATATTGTTTCTTTGATTTTGTTAAAAAATCTGCAATTTCAACAACAAGGATGTTAATTGAATGTATTAACATTTTAATTAGTTAGGAGACACCATTGGTAGATTCAAATAACATCTGACATATAAATTTAGCACACTGAGCACTGTTTAGCTTTTCTGATGAAGTGCATGTCGACGAAAACGAGCTGAGAAATGTAGCAGTGTTATTGTTTTTGTTTCTGTTCTGTGAGGTTTGTTCATGGAGTGAAAATAAACATCTCTTGCTGATCTGCTGTGCCTGTCTTTTGAATGGAGTAGTATGTTCTGATAGTTGTATCTATGGTATGGACATGAGCATGCAATGGAATCGGGTGGCTGAATGGGATGGCAGAAGATAGTAGACACCTATATGGGCAGCATGAAATCCAGAACAAATACTGGTGTCAACATACTAGGCAGTACTAGACAAGGTGACAAATCCCAATGCAGTACATGTAGTGACCCAAATGTGTGTCCATAGGACACACACATGCATGTCAGTGAGGCAAACATATCCACCACCAGCCTCACCCAGCAGGACAGGTGTAGATGACCATAAATAAAAGCTGTGCTAATGCCTCCAATTGATTGCAATGATTAACATCCCCCCTCCAGACCTACACAGACAGACTACAACAGGTCTGCCATTTGTATATTGGTTCTTCAGGGTAAGAAGTCTGAAACTGAAATGTAGGCCAATAAAACCTAAGATCTGTACTGTACTGATATGCCTCCAGTCTGCATGATAGTTCAGAATACAAAATGAAATGGAAGCCAACAGAATACCTGAAATACCAGTACAGTCATAGCAAATGTTTAAAGTCGTCAGATGTGCCCCCCCCCCACAATCCCATGTAGAAATGCAGTAACATGTAAGTGTGAGGTGTAATAACAGTGGAGCACAGATTACCTGAGCTGGCTTAATCTACAGGATAGATTGTTGCATGTGTACAATTTGTAGGAGTCCATGTGTTAGGTTGTCATGTGTTCAATATTGTGTGTAAGTGGTCAAAATGTAGGCATGGAGGGTTGTGCCTCAGTGGCCTATGGGCAGTACTGTGCATGACATGGCCATGTTCTGAAAACTGCAGTGCCAACCACAATGCTTCTCGGCAATACCCATGTCAGCAGTCATCCATACTCACTGTCCAGATGTCAATATCTGTCACCGTCTGAAAGATGGACATGCCATGAATGTTGGCCCAGACATACACACAGTACACATGTTGAAGTAGCCTAGACAGAGTATATAAAATGTAACTGTCAACTGCACACAACTTTGGAATTGTACATACAGGTTATCAGCACATTAGTTGTCTGTGTTGTATGGAATACTGATGTAGTCTGGCCAATCACTGGCAGACCACAAAAGGCACAGTTATGAAGTAATGAGAGACTGTCTATGTCCCCGCACAAGGTAGCATAAGGGGAATGCCCCATGTATATCTGTGAATCAGTTGCAAGTAGCTTCCATATCACACATGCACTCAGCTCACCCCATCAGCCACAGGTTTATCACAGGTCATATCCTTGCTGTTGGGAATGAGTACAGTATGACCCCCACTTCTGTATGGGAATACTCATAGAATGCAGCATGGTGAAGAGGAGTCCCATGCAGATGTGGCCCCAGCTGTAAGCAGCACCCTGCCAGTATACAGACCAATGGATTCATATGGACAGGAACTATTACCATTAACACCTCACAAACTTACCTTGTCACCCCAGGGGAATCCCCTGGCTCACAGCCTGGGAATGTAGGAGTGACAGAATGCACTGGCCTGCTACAGATGGCCTGCATCACTACCAAATGGCCTACAGTCCTCTGTCAAAGGCCTGTGCCTCACCTGTAGTGCCAATGTATGGTATCTCATGGTGTCCCAACTAACATAACACAGTCAACAGAACACAAATGCAAGGCCATGTTGACAAATCCCAGTAGCATGCCCACCGTGTCCTACTGGATGAACTGTGGACCAACCCCTAAATACCGCTAGGATGAAGGGACAACTATATGGATATTTCTCAGATATTGCTCGCATAATGTTAGGAAGAGGATAGAATAACAGAGTGGGGAGTATAGAAGCATGGACATCATGGAGTGTGTGAAGTCTGAAACTCTGATGTGTGCCCATACTACCCCTGCATGCAACCCTAGTAATGGGTGGCTACAAACCTGCTTTTAAACCACAATGTGAAGGGGAACTAACCAGATATATGAGCCCTGCCTCTGAGTAACCTGGGTGAATATGTACATACAGCTGAGAGGTATGGCCACAGCAGGATATGACCATTCTGTTATGTCGATATATGTAAAAGAATGAGATCCTCAGCCACCATAGTACCAAGGTGCTGGACCATTTACACAGACTCATCAGCAAGCGTCTGCAGCTACCACTCCAGAATGGCATGAGTGTGCAAGAACATATAGGCTGCAGACCACAATACTGAACACAGCTTCATTCATCTTGTATTTCCCAGGAAATAACTGTGAGCAAATAAGTATATCTGTCAGTAGTTGATGACATAATAAATCACAGTGTAAAACAGTACATATGTCTGAATATCTCTGCTAACACCAACCATGTAACACAAACAGCACAGACTGAAATAGTTACAGTATCCCACTGTCACCCATTGACACTCCATATTGTCAACCTATCTAAAGATATCCTGCAGAAAGAGGTTGGTAGCTGTAGGCGGAGAACACCAAACCTTGGACTGGAGTACAACCCTACCTTGAATAGATTCACACACTCAATACAGAAAGTCATACTGGGCATGCTCCTTCACTTAGAGAAATGAAGCCCATGTCTGACAACAACAGTGGACTATACATATCTGTCAGTCGCAGATGTTTGTGCACACACACCACATTGTACACCATTCATGCTTTGCACACACATTGGATAAGAATACACACACATATCCAAGGCCACCACACTATAATATGACAAACATACACACAGATATGTGGGGAAGAGAGAGACAGACAATGACAGAGAGAATTCCATTATGAGGCCTGTCCAACCCACCAGACATCCAATTGGCTGATATCACATGATGTGCTGATGTCAATCACTGTAGACATTCCTTTTGGTAGCCCTCAGTCCTATAGTGTCTGTGGTACTTGTGATAACTGTGTAACACAATAATACAAATCGATATTCATCTAGCATTTGTATCCAGTCCTGTCAAATGTAAAGTTGTGTGTGACTGTGTGTGTGTGAGTGTGTGTGTGTGTGTGTGTGTGTGTGTGTGTGTGTGTGTGTGTGTGTGTGTGTGTGTGTGTGTGTGTGTGTTAGGGTGTGTGTGTGTGTGTGTGTGTGTGTGCGTGTGTGTATGTGTGTTTCCAGAAGAATGATTTATGGCCCATTCACACACACTGCACTTCCCATTGCCTATGTTAGCACTGTGTTGATGTCAGTCACCATGAAATAACCCTCTGGCCAAGTCTCAGCCTTATAAGCTGAGTGGCACTTGTGTTATGTGTGTAATACTATAGTATTGAAAACTAGTTAGGTAGGAGTTCTAATCCTAAACATGGCAACTGTGAAACTGTGTGTGTGTGCGTGTGTGTGTGTGTGTGTGTGTGTGTGTGTGTGTGTGTGTGTGTGTGTGGAGATGAATGATTTTGAGGCCATTCACACTCACACCTCCCATTGCCCTAATTTAGCATGCCTGCTGATGTCAATCACCTTGAAACAACCCTTTGGCCAAATGTCAGCCCTATAAGCTCTGTGGTGCTTGCGATAACTGTGCAATGCTATAGTGTAGCATACTATTTAGATAGGAGTTATAATCTTAAAAACTCAGAAACTGTGTGTTGTGTGAGAGAGTGTGTGTGTCTTTGATGATACCTGATTTTATGGACATTCACACTTACTACTCTTCCCTTACCCCTCCTTTAGCACTGCTGCTGATGTTAGTCACTTTCAAAGATACCGTTGGACAACTCTCCAACATATAAGCTCCATGGTGCTTGTGATAACCGCATAATATGATCGTGTAGAATACTAGTTAGATAGGAGTTCTAATCCCAGACATGGCAACTGTGAAATTGTCTGTGTTTGTGTGAGGGAGTGTGTGTGTCTTTGATGATATCTGATTTTATGGACATTCACACTTACTATTCTTCCCTTACCCCTCCTTTAGCACTGCTGCTGATGTTACTCACCTTCAAAGATACCTTGGCACAGGTCTCCAACATATAAGCTCCATGGCATGTGCCATATATGTGGGACAATGTAGTAGCAGTAATTACATAGATATGGGTTTGAATCTCATCTGTAGCAAGTGTTTGTGTGTGTGCATATCTATGTCTATACCTCAAAAATTTTGGCCCCATTTACATCCAGTACATATCTCAGTGGCTGACTTTAGCAGTCCTGCAGATATCATCCATCTTAGAAGTACCTGTTGCCAACCCTAAACCATGTAAGGTCAGTGGTGCGTGTGGTAAATGTGCAGCATAATAGTTGAAAAGATTGTTAGATAGAGGTTTAAACCAAACTCCTGGCAAATATAAATGTGTGTGTAGGGAAAAATTATTTTTGGGATCTCTCACCCACTACATCACCCAATGCCGGTATTTACAATGGCTGGTGATGTTCCTCACATTAGAAGTACTTTAGGACATCATCCATCATATAAACTTCATGTCGCATGTATTAAATACAGTACACTGTAGTAGCAATACATAGCTAGGTAGGGGTTTGAATCTCAGTACTGGTGTGTGTGTATCATCAGTATCCTGTGTGGAGGTTGTTGTGATTGTGTAATAACAGGATCCATTGTGGGGTGGGTTTTGCTAAATTATTATGTTGAAGACCTAGTATATGTCACAATGTCCACATTACAAGGCCAAAAGATGTCAAACACAGGAGAGGTTAGTGCAGATAATCCACGACCTTACATGTGACAGTATGGACTGGTGAACAATATAGGCAACCCACCACCACACAAGGAAAGAAGCCAGTGATTACCTTTATATTTTATTAAAATTATAGTCCAGTCCAGTAGTAGATCCACAATGTAGTCCCACAAAACAGGTAAAATAAGCACACACTGGATCCAATAAAATCTGGTTAGCAGCAAATACAAAGCATAAAATGCAGAATCCTCTAGCGCCCCAGCTCTTCAGCCTTTACAGAGTATATCCCTACTTCACATATATATATATATATATATCTTTCCTTGTGTGGTGGTGAGCTGTTCTGTTTCAAGTTCATATTGGAATATAGGCAACCCTTCTATTACTCAGAGAACACTCTCCACCCACGTATCATACACAAACACACTTGGCTAGGCAACAACCACTATATTGGCAGTTCCCTCCTACATACTACCTCGCAGATAGTAAACATGGTGTGACTACAGTTGACTACATGCCTGTTGACCACAACAGTGCCACTGACATCAGAAAGTACTTTGATGTGTTACATCTCCTGACATGAGTGTGTGTTATCCAGCAAGTAAAAGGACATGGCAGCCTGTTCCACCCCCTCAGTAGCCAAATAAATGTGTACAGTGGCCTTTTGCCATGTTCCCCACTGGACACCTGCAACAACTGTAGAGTCTGCAAACATACCCCACAAAGGGAATACCCTGCCTTATACACATGCCCTGTATGGACAGACGCCACTAACTCCACTGAATACCCATATCATGCTGTCAATGAAGGTGCAATCATGAACTCAGTTACATAGCCAGGTCTCACCAATTGAAGTCAGGAATGCTACATCAGAAGATAACAATCTGTCCACACAAGTACACTTCCACACATCAAAGAGCATGCATGTGGGATATGTGCACAATCCAGACACTGTCCATGTTATGGAATATAGATCACATACATGGGAAGCAGTGCACATCACTGGCCACCCACAATAGTAACCCAGATGAGTGGATGGTGAATATAATACCAACCCCTGGGGACCACTCAAGGGACTACACCCCTGAGCCACACTGGGGACTATTGTCATGTGGCCTGATGCCAAGGTATTCCCTTGGCCTAGCCTTGTAGAGCCTTCAGCATTCACCTACTACACACATTGTGAAGCAATGAACCTATGGATCTCAGTACTGGCAAGTGTGTGTGTGTATGTGTGTGTGTGTGTGTGTGTGTGTGTGTGTGTGGAGATTGCCCTACTTTAGCAGGCCTGCTGATGTCAGTCACCTTGAAAAAACCCTTTGGCCACATTTCAGCCCTATAAGCTCTGTGGTACTTGTGATAGCTGTGTAATACTGTAGTATAGCAAACTTGTTAAGTAGGAGTTATAATCCTGGTCCTGGTAACTGTGATAATGTGTGTGTTTGTGTGTGTGTGTGTGTGTGTGTGTGTGTGTGTGTGTGTGTGTGTGTGTGTGTGTGTGTGTGTGTGTGTGTGTCTCTGTCTTTGTTAACACCTGATTTTGTGGACATTCACACTTACTACACTTCCCTTACTCTCTTTTGGCACTGCTGCTGATGTCACTAACATTTAAAGATACCTTTGGACAGCTTGTAAGTTATGTGGTGTGTGCAATAACTGCGTAACACTGCAATAGCATTACATAGCCAAGTAGGGGTTTGAAACTCAGTACTGGTAAGTGTGTGCATGTGTCATTAGTATCTTGTTGGGGTGATTGTATAATGACAGGATCCATTGCAGTGTGAGTTTTGATACATTATTATATTGAGGACCAATATGTCCCAATGTCCATATTACAAGGCCAACAGTTTTCAAACACTGTAGAGGTTGTTGTAGACAATCCACAGCTATAAATGGCTACTGCCATGTGCAATTACTATGTGACAGTATGGATTGGTAAACAATATAGGCAACCTTTAAAATACCCAGATACCACTTTCCACCCTCAGATCATACAAAAACATGCTTGGCTCTTTCTCTCTTCCTTTCTTACTTTATCTCTGTCTCTCTGTCTCTCTCTCCCTCTCTGGTAGATGTTGAAAAATACATCTGTTTTGCATAGGCAGTAGCTTGACTTTTGTAGGTAATGCCCATGATCAGATGATGGCCTGTGCATGAATTGGAATCCACCACTTGCTAATTGCATGTGGAACAGCTGTGGTATCATTCCTATAGCCAATTGCATGGAAACACACTCCTGTAACTAAGCACTTCATGTGGGTGGTGGCCATTTTCCTTCACTGTGAGCAGGACTTCATGTGGGTGTCTGACAAACAGCATCACAGAGGGTAGTTGGAAATACCTCTTACAACAAACACTGTGAAGATAGCCCAACAAACAGGAGGGGCATGTTCCAGACACAGGGACAGAATGTAAGTATTGCTGCTCTACATTTGAAGTAATGTTGGTTTAACAGGTTTTGTGTGGATATAGCTGTACTGCATGATTTAAAGTCTGGCATGACAGTGTTATGTAGTTGAGGAAACTCTCACCTATAGAGGTATCTGCAGACTGGCCAGAGTTTGGAGTCTTAGATGTGGTGTGTTACTCACTCATTTTCTGTCTAGAACTGCAGTAGCATACTCTGATGATTGCAATCAGTAAATGGTGACATCCATGTGTGTTTTTGACTCCATATCCCTCAGAAGAGATATGTCACAACAAACCCTGCAATTTTCTCAGTTTATCACAACAATATGGCAATAGTGGTCCTGTGTTTGTGCCTCTGTCCCCTAAGTCTGTCCATACATCATGCAGTAAGAGGTGCATATGCACAGTATATCATTATTTACTGATATCATTCCTGATAACAAGCCAGTGATATATCAGACTGCTAGACATGTTATGTATAGTAGACCTTATATTTGAGGACAAAACCTGGACATTCTGTTGTAGTCTGTACAGTAGTGAGGTCTGTATACTTATGGTGATTGCTGACAGAATGTCAGTATTGTGTAGCAGTGTATTGTGAATATGTTACTTGGCCTGTGTACAGCCTGTGGTAGATGTCAGTGTTCTTGGTCCTGTTCTATCTGACATTGCATGTTGCTCCAGTTTCTGGTACCCTATCAGCATATATGTGTATAGGGCCAGACTGAGGTATGTCCCATACCACAGTCAGGCATCAGACTACACTGTGAATTGGGCCATTATATGTAGGGTTAGTGTGTGAGTGGCAAATATGAGGATGGTTTTGTTCACACAGTCAATATAGTGTACTATTAATTAGGAATACCATAATGTAACGGTGAGTGTGTTGAAATTGGTTGTGGGAATGCACTTTCACACTGGTGGTCTATTACACTGTGCTGTTACATGCCTGTAGTGCCTGCTATATTTGCAATTACATGTGAATTCCCCTTGGGTCAGTGTTGTGACAGTCTGCCTGTAGTTTACACAGTGCTTGGTGACATGCCTAGCAGCTCAGTGTATTTACCTAGTGCAATGTTATGTCCAGATATTTGTCAGATGTACTGTTGCCTGGCCATCATATGTGTTGTGTATTTCAGAAAAAGCAGTGGGATGCTGTGAAGATATATGTTACTAACTAATGGGGAGTATGTGGGCTTGGGACCTCTGCTCCTCCAGTTAATATGTGTTAGGACAGAGAGGAGGGTGTGAATGCATCAACTGTGTGAGCTTATCTACTCCAGTATTTGCGTTATATCCCCATTTCCATGGCTGTAAACATCCCCTTTGTCAGGCTCCATCCACACGTCTTGCACTAAAAAGTTCTGTGTATACCTCTGGAATGACCAGATTGTTTCAGACTGTCTGTGTTTATTGGTCATATTACTGCTGTATTCCACAGGATCATTACTGTGATTTGTGTGGTACTTCACTATGATGATTTTTATGATGTCTGTCAGTAATTAATGGCGTACATGTCAGTTTCAGAAGAGCCTTCCTACACAACATGTCTGTTGACACAACCCCTGTTACTGTAGCAACATTCTACATTTATAACTGCAATACTTGCATTACGTTCCCTTGCACTAAGAGGTTGTGAGTTATGGTGCTGAGGTATGACTCCACTACATGTTATGGGCATATGTTACATATACATACATATATATATACATATATAAATAAATATATATATATATATATATATATATATATATATATATATATATATATATACACACACACACACACACACACATATATATATAAATACACACACACATATACATATATATATATATATATATATATATATATATATATATATATATGTGTGTGTGTGTGTGTGTGTGTGTGTGTGTGTGTGTGTGTGTGTGTGTGTATGTACATGTATACATATATCTACATATGTATGTATATATATATATATATATATATATATACATATATATAGCTATATCCTTGTTATGTGAAAACGAGTGTTGTATATACCTTTTCAGATGTATCCCACCATATTTATCTATGTGTATATTTAGATATAAAAACATGACTGATTCAACACTATTTTCATTAACAAGTAGTAAACAATTGCAGTAGACAAAGTGCTGAATTATATATTTGAACAAGCAACAGACATTTGTACAGCTCAGATGGCTCACTGGTTAAGTGCTGTGACTATAGTCTACAGGGTCCTGTGTTCAAGACCTGCAAGGACTGTTTATTTTGTTGCTAGGCAGAACAAGGACTGTTGGATACAGTGTGGTTAAGGCAGTTTTGAGCAGCTTTAAGTGGGTTTGCATGGGTTTGCACACGAGTAAGCTGTGCTAATGTACGGTTAAATGAAAAGGCGCTTACACCATGTAGGCTTCACTTATCGGTGCGCAAATCTACTTAGCATTTACATTTAAGCAATGGTTACACCTGTTAACCAGTGATCACATTCCAGTCTGATAAAATAGTAGGGTAATGACATCTTTAATAAGTGCATTTAATTCCATGTACATAACATCCTTCTATGTGCTGTCATTACAGTAGCAAGGGGTGTGAGTATGCTGTATGGGACACCTGAGTATTCATGGCTAGTACCACAATCTTTTCTCTTTGTATGTGTTTCATACATGGGTAGTATCCCAGGTTATATGCAGTCACACTTGCATGTATTGTATCATTACGTTACCACTTTTAGCAGTGCTTTTCCAAGTAAGAGTAGATTGCAGATTGTAGTCCTGGAACCATACACCCCTGCATGCAAAGCTGGATTCTGAGTACTGACTATCGTGTTCTTGGTGTGTGACCTGTATGTTATTAAGTATCTCCTATTGGATATTTATCTGATATGTGGATATTAACGGTAGACTATGTGTTTAGGACATTTCATTAAGGACTGCTGTCATGTAATAATGACATAGCTATCAATGACTGATGTCTATCTGTCAAAACATTCATCCTTATTCATAACCTGTTGGCTAGCTAATTTCTGTCTGTCCTCTGTAGAGATGTGCAGATTTCAGATATCCATCTTGTCTGCTTACAGGCAATCTATGATTCACTGACAATGACATGTCTGCCCAGCTGTGTTATGAATGCCACAGCTAGGAGACCCAATCCTGTATGCATCACATGCGATTGGATACCTCAACCGGACTACCACAGTTAGCAGAACATGCTTGGGTACAGGTCTCTAACCCAGACACTGGCCATGTTATGTAATATATGTTGCATACATGTCAATTGGAGCACCTCACTGGTCCTCTGCAAGAGAAAAACAGATGATTGGATGTTAAATTTAACTGTCACCCTGGGGATCACTCACCTGGCATCAGGTGATAGATGGCCTGCTGACAAATGTCAGGTGGCATGATATCAGTGTATCCACATGTCATACTCTTCTCATCTCTCCATGGACATTAGCCTGGTACAAACCTATGAACACCTGCACCTATAGACCTCAGTACTGACAATGTGTCAGTGTGCATTACTGAGAATAACAGTGTCTCTGTGTTTATAAAGTTGTAGTTGAAAATACTCTGAGGGCCTTCTCACCCTCTACAGCCCCATTGCTATACTTAGAAATAGCTGCTGCTGTAATTGACTTTAAATGTACCTTGTTGCACTCTTCAATCTATGGGCTACCTGGAGCTTGCAGTACCAGCATAACACTGTTCTATAAATGGGTAAATAGGTGTGGGTTAGCCTCTGAGTCCTGGTAAGTGTGTGTATGTGTGTGCAAGTGCATGTGTGTGCATATATGTAGTAGACAGCATTTTGAGGCCACATTCTCCAAATACAATAAACCTTGCCATACATAGTTGGATGGTGATGTTGCTGACATTAGGACAGCCATGACAAACCCTCACCCTACTATCCCTGTGGCATGTGCAATAAATGCATATCCCTGCAGTAGCACTGGTTAGATAGACAAAGGTTTGTACTGCAGTCCTAGTCAATGTGTGATTGTGGGTACATCAGAGCATTATCATGGGTTTCAGTGAGTACAATTTCCAATGTGAGGTGTGGGTGCTGGGTATACTGTCTTAACACCATTGTACCCTCAGTACATGTCCCAAGGTCCACTGTATGAGGACCACTGTCACCATCAACCATACAGGTAACTGATTACACTATCCAGCCCAATGTTACATGTGCTGTGTGCAAAAACTCTGTAGCAGAATGGACTCACTGACAAGGTAGTTAGTACTGCTAAACCCAGGTCTGTCAAATGTGTCTCTGACTGTATGTGTTTGGCAATGTGTATATGACAATATGTCATACTATGTATTGTTCATTAACACCCAGTACATCCCCAATTACCATACTGTACAAGGCCTGGTGATATTATTCATTAACAGGAAACTCGGGACTCACCTCACCCTAAAAGCTCTGTGGTGTGTGCAATTAAGGTCAAACACATTAGTAGCAATAAGTACTTAGGTAGGGGGTTCTACTGTCAGTGTTGCCAAGTAAGTGTGTGTGTATGTGAAGGGATCTACTTCAGTTTGCAGAAAATATATGTCCCAGGAGATCATATATCCAAAAAATAACTGGCAATAGGTAACATTTCAAAGCAATCATCTTGTGGAAATACATGCAATCAAAACTAGTAGTGGATGTGTAAATGCCCTCTTACCCACTGTACAGCTGTACAGCGATTCTGGAGTTGGTATATATACATGTGTGTGGTTGTTGTGAGCACAGCCATCGACATTGAGGTTATTCTTGTGTGTATTCCCCTGCTTAGTGTGCAGTTATACTGTACAGTTTATAACAGGTTAAGTAGTTGTTAATCACATTATGTGTTTCTACACCACCCCACACCCTCCAAAGTGTGTGTGGGGGAGCTGTGCCACCCACACCAACATTTACCAACTCCAGGACTGCACTACATTGGAGAAGGGGACCATCGTCTATGACATTAAACTGGCAGACTGATTATTTACTGATGTGATGTTTTGGCAATTTGGTCTTGGTGGAATTACATAGGCCAAAATGAGTTCACTGCAAAATGAAGTATATCCATGTGAACAGTATTCTCTGTGTATTGCATCAACACCAAAGCCTCTGTGTGCGTGTGTTATTCACAAACATTTGGTGTGTGCCACACAGTACACTTACCATTGTCCACTGTAGTAGAGCTGCTTACATCAGCCACCATGCACTCACCTGTATACACCCCTCAGACCTATCAGCCATGTGACACATGCAGTAAATGTTATACAGACCTGTTACTTGTGTTCAGCTGTACCCGGGATATGACAGAGTCAATGTGTCACTACAGTGCCACACCCCTTGTAGGAAAGGACAGCAGACCAACATTCTGCTGACACATAGACACCTAGAACACAAACAGAATACATTATGGAGACCACAATCAGTCAGTGTTAATAATGGCTATAATGCATCATGGCTGGATAGCTACACACTCTGACGTGTAAGCATTAATCATTCCAGCTGAAAGCACATTAAACAGCATTGCATTGCTAAACCTTAGTACATCCACCCTGCGCATCAGAACCATATTAGCATGTCCCTGAATCGATGGTATGGATGACAGGGATGTGGCACAGGTATCATCAGGTGTACAGGGTGTGTTATGGGTTTGCCAGAGGTCTGGGCTGAGCCGTTTGGTTGACATCATGTGTGTAGGTTAGGGGGTTCTTTATTAAATGGGCTGTGCAGACATGGTGTGTGTAGGTATGGAGGTGCCCTAGCTGTGTTGGTGATGTCTGTGTGTATACATGCACACATTTCTGCCATGTGACTGCCCTATGCAGGAGTTTGTTGGGCAGCTGCAGACTGTACATGGCAGGGTGTACAGTTCACCATGTCTGGCCAAGGACATGGGAACTGTCTGCAGGGGTTCCACAGGCACTACCAGGCAGAAGCCCAGATATGGTACTCTCCCCTGATGATGACACTTGTCTGCTGGATCCGTGTCCCTCTTGGGACCGGCCAGGATCATGTGCACATGGCCTGCTATGTTGTGGTATGGACAGTAACCCCCCTGCAGTGCTGGTGCAGGTACTGCCACTACGGGAGTGGCTGTGAGTTGTTGCACATCCACATAGACCTCCACCTGTTGGTGTTGCTGACCTACGTCCACGTGGCTGATGCCCTACACCCACCACATGCTCTACCACAGACACCACACAGTGTAGGTTTCCCACCATCTCATCCAACCATCTATCCATGACCTCTGCAAAATAATGCCAGGCACCTGCAAGATCATGGATGTTGTCATGTACAGCCAGAAGAGTAGCCCTCTCAACCTCAGACTATTTCTGATGTAATGTTCCATACATGCCTGTGCCTCCATGACAGTCTGAAACATGCATCTGGTGACACCTGATGTGGCACTTCTGCCAGGGGCATGATGGCCAGCAACCCTCCTATGAGCACCCCTGTACATCTGCCTGTGTGGTACCTCATCAGTCATCTGGCTATGGCTGATGTGTACAGACACACTTGCCATAGTCACCACACTTTCCTGTCCAATGCCAACACCCACTAACTGTCCCTCATCTATGGCCACTGGTGATGGAGTATGTATGGGCATTGTGACTGTTTGCGAGGCTGGGGTGGATAAAAGCGGGATGTCAACCAATGGCACAGATTCAGCCCCTGACAACCCTGCCTGTATGGACACTGACATCAGTTTGCTTGCAGGAGGGACCCTGACCCAGCTCACCACCTGTGAGGGGCAGACAAGAAATGTAAATTAAGACTTGTACATTATGGTTTACTTCTACACACACACACACACACACACACACACACACACACACACACACACACACACACACACACACACACACACACACACACACACACACACACACACACACACACACACACACACACACACACGCACACACACACACACACACACACACTCACACACACACACACACTTACACGTGAGGTGGCACAAAGATATTACACAGACCTCTCATTACCCAACAGTCAACATGCATGACATATGGCACTCAACAGCATGCACTGCAGCCATACTCAATCCTTGATACCAACACTATACATCTCTGTAATGCATGAGTTGTGTTAGTAGGTGATGCCCCTTCCCCTGGAACACACTGCACCCATGTTCACAGTATTGCTGTGCAACTGTACAGCACACTGGGATGTACTGTGCACCATACTTCACAAGTGTACACACCATTGCTGAATGTGTATATGTGTGGCAGTTATGTTTGCCCTGTTGCTCACAGCCCCTATGTGTTTGTCTGACACATACCTAGGATGATATGAAGACTGATCTCAGTAATTAATGCCTGTCCTTTGATTTGCAGATCTCATCAACAGCAGTGCATGTATGTGCAATAACATCCGGTTACAGTGACAACCTTCAAAGCTTAATGTGCATATGAGGATTGTACACCCTTTATGACATGCCAGTCTCTTCTATGATATGCAATGGAGCCACAATACTGCATTTGTTAACATTACACATACCTGATATGTGACATATGACCTGTGCAATCCAATGCAGTATCAAACAAATGTGTCGGTCGTGCAGATGCTGAATGAGATGCATACAATATGTGGTTTGCATAAGTGTGCACACCCTTAACACAATGGTTTGTTGAAGTACCTGTTAAGTGAACTATAGCAGTCACTATTCCTGGAAGGGGTATACAAGTATGACCCTTCTTCACTTGCCATTATTTGGTCACTCTTCCCTACAAATGTCCCCCAACTCTGCCAGATTGCAATGTCAGCTCATGTGCACAGCCCTTGGAGGTCACACAGTGACTTCACTATTGCTGTAGAGTCAGTGTTATGTCTGGCACAATTCATAACCTTCACTGTGTTCAGATACAGCCATTCTTAGCAAGCTTTGGATGTATGCTTCAGTTCACTGTTGTATTTCAAGCCGACACCCCTCCCCATCCTCAGCCTTATTGCAGATGCTTGACAACTATGAGCCACACATGAGTGTTATTTTGCAGTGTTCCAAGTTCCAGACACCATGTGTACCAGCCTAGTTCCAACTAATGAAGAGCAAACCTAAAGGTGTACACTGGCACCATCAAGCTAAATATTGGGGATGGTGCCCCTGAGGTGGGGTGAGGTATTGCTTGTGCACCACATGTATCTTTATGAAAACTGTCTGTAGGTTTTAGCCTTGGTCTCATGACACCATTACACATTGCAACACATGCCTTTGGGAGACTTGATTTTATGCTTATGCTACCTGTAGAGAGCCCTGGATGATGTATCATGTGGGACAACTCTTCCGTCTGATTACCCTAACACATAGGCCACACATATGCAGAATCCAGGCAATTGTTGACACAGGTACTGCACAGGCAGTACTTGCTAGACATTCCTGCAAGTCCCTCAGTGTCGCTGCATGTTTCTGGGCAGCCTCCATGACTAGTTTGCAACATGTTTTGTCATCTGTTTTGGATGGGCATCTGTTTATTTTCTACATCAGTGTTGTCCCACACTTCATACACACATACATGACTGTCTGCACTCTTTGCCATGGTATATGCAATGGTGAGGTAAGGCTACTTTTCCCATTCCTGAGTGCTACCTTTCGAATATCAGATCCATTTCATGGTTTGTAAGATGTGAGCAAGGCACAGCTGCCTCTGTTGCAAGTGAGTGGGCAAATGTCATGTACATACCTCTTGGACAGCAGACCATGACTTGGTGTGACATTGAGGCCCTGTACTTGATGGGAGGTGTGTACTCAAGAAGAGTGAATGCTGTCAGTACATCACAACCTGCTTCCACAATATGTTATTTGGAGTGCGCGGAAACATATGCTTCCAGTGTTTGTTAAGGTATGTATTCCCCATATTTGTTGTCCTAACACAGAATTCCATACTACACATTCATTGCACATGTTAGGATCACATTACAAGTTGTAAAATGTGTGGAATGTAGTATTGTGATTTGCCGCTGTTTATATCAGGAACAGTTGCCATCGTAATGGTGGTGTATACACTGTTGTAGTTACAGTATAAGGGTAATGTTTCAGACATGTCCCTACTGTAGGCCATTTGGCCCTCCATTATGTTCATCTCTGTCCACACATCTTGCACTGTCAGGTTGTTTGGTATGCTGCAGGACTCTTACATACCCTTCAGATATGCCACCATGGTGACCACTGTGATGCAGTGGAGTTAACACCAACAATAAGTGAACATGTACAGCATGCATTATGGGTAGGTGTGTTAAATGTGTGCATGGCAAATAGCATGGCCATAACATGGTTGGTGTATTGGCAAACCTGAACAAAACAGCTCCATACACACCAGCTACAGGCTGCTGCACCAGTTGTATACTAGAGGGACCTAAATAGTTGTGAGACAGAAGTAATGTCAATAGCCACACCTGTGGCATTGGCACAGGGTGGGAGCAGCATTTCAGCACATCAACCCACAATACTAGAGATTATGCACACTGCAGCAACAGACTATCTTATCTGACATATGCATGTAGATACTTTACAGATGAAAATGGATAAGGAACAGTAGTCTAGTAATGTTCCCTGGGGCCTTACCTGCACACTTCTCATCCATTGTGTGGGTGGCACCCACCTCCACAATGTTGTCTTCAGCCTACTGGCTTGGCTGGTGGGTGGGTGCCCCAAGGCTGGTGAGAAGCTCCTCAGCATGTGTCAGTGGGGCTGGATGGCATGACCCCCACCTGTGGCTAGCTGGTCCTTCCTAACTGCAGCAGCACAGTGACAGGTGTGGCAGATCAGATCAGTGCATCGATGCCACACCTTCTTATAATTTTGGTTGTGCTGGCTGACATTTTTTACCCTGTGGATGAGCTTGTTCCACAGGGCGGTCCTCTCCTGCAGATTATGGGACCTGTGGCCAAAGAGGATGGCATGATGCATAATGACATACTGGATGACTGCATCATTTTCCAGGTTTGTGAATGTAGGCAGACATTCCAGGGACATTGTACCTGGAAGGCATAAACAGGAAAAAAGGTCACAGGACCTCATACGGTTGTCCATGTGCACATCATCAGTGAATATTACTTGCAAATAATCCAGACTATACCATAGCACTGCAAGCTATCATGGCCTTGACATCTTACATTACACTCCTGGCCCTGACCTGTCCAGTTCCCCCAGTGTTGGACACTTAATGGCATAATCCACTTGTCACCATTCATTTCTGTGTAGAGGGATGACAGTGGCCATCTTCCATGTGGATGGTGTGTGCATGGTGGTATGTGTGTGTTTGACTGTAGTGTGTGATGGAACTATGAGCACATGACTGTGTTCAGGTAGGAGGCAAACTGTGATGTTTTCATGGCCCATGGAGACTTGCTGTTGGTGCCATCAGTTGGCATTATGTCCATGCTCACCACTGATGCAGGCAGGAGTGTGGATGATGTGCATATCCCCCTGTAGAAATGTTGAAGACAGGGTGCCACTGTTCCCACCTATCTTGTCTGATGCAGGTTGCCTCTATCCATGGCATGTGTGTATGAGGTGTGCTTTACCCCCAGTACAGGTTGACTTGTGTTACTGGCTCTGAGACTGCATACATATCTGTAGACATGGTTGCAATTGGCCTTGGTGGTTTGGATATGTCTGATTTCTAGTCATAGTGAGCCTTATAGGAAGTCACCTGTGAACCTACATGCTTGCTCAAATAGAGGTGCACTTGCTTCCAAGTTGTGGTCTGCACCTATGTGTCCCTGTATAGCAACTATAGCAACCTATTATATGCTTTGTGTCTTGGTGCTGTCCAACAAGGGGAATTACCCTATCACTGGTGGAGGATGGTTGTACAGGTAAGATACTGTTGATTGCATATAGCTACAGTGTATATGAAGTGTACACACCTCTGTTACAATTTATGGTACTTGGCAATTGGAACATGACCCCACAAAAGCACATGGCAACACAATCCCCACCTGTGATGTGTCATATAGTCTGCACAGTTCAATAGGGAACATAACAACTTGTCCAGTGGAAACATATGTGAATTCATTCTCAGTACAGTAAGCCAGTTGAATGTGTGTGTGCACCCTTACACTGATATGTTGTGTAAACACCTGCTGAGATGATTACAGCATCCGTTTGCCTTGGTTTGTATTCTGTCGTATCACATCTTCACTTGGCAATGGTTACTCACCTTCCATGAAACAGCTTTGTTTCTTTTTCAATAAAATTGTACAGATTATGGGTCATATTTGAGGTGAGAAACATTTTGACATGACTTTCTGTGTTCTCATTGGCATACAGCACACAGACCTGGCATTCCAACAGAGGTGTGTACACTTTGATATCCAGTGTATATGGGTTTTGATATATATGTTAGTGGTAGGCATGGACAGTGGGTCATAACACAGATGTACACTTCTCTGATTACTACTTGATAAGTATGCCTACTGTAGTACCCATATCAGTGTCATGGCAATGCAACAATCAGTATTAGTACACATTTTATTTTGTTGTATGCAGTGACAGTGATATTACACACATGTGCAACATGCACATCCTATTTTCTGGACTGCTTGTGACCC